>NC_056739.1:469033121-469040621 GCF_019279795.1 Protopterus annectens
TGTGGAAGTAATTCTACAGCTATTCGCAGAGTGTGTAACAGCAGACAGGCTGATATGCCTGTGTGTTTCTGACACTTCCAGGCCTCAGATACTCTCAGGTATATATTGGACCAGCCTCAGGGAAAGGTACATATCAGTGGGATACACCCGTGCTATATTTCAGATATTCTGCAGTTGAGACTGTGGGGTATTTTGAGCATATGTATTACTAAACCATTTCTGACATGCAAGCAGTGTCTACTCTAACTTATTGACAGTTACCATTATGTGGGATTCCCCACCTTTCTGCCTAATGTTAGTACATTTCACAGGGAGTCAGTGGGGCACAGCTAACATTTGTTTGCAAATCAGGGACATCCCTGTAAATCAGTCACAGTTGTGAGGTATGGCATCTTACCTATGCAAATATGGCAGTGTTTATCCTGCTCTGATACTGTGTGGGGTTTGTAAGGTGCTACTGTAACATTATTACCTACTAGAATGGCTGTTTCTCTTATCACACTCATGTAATGCAATTCCACAAGAATTGCCAGTAAAGATACACAGAACAAGCTTTGTGTAATGGCCTTCCTATTTTCCCTTTTCATGATATATTTCTTTCAGCACCAAGTTCTTGTATATCTGCTGTGGCTCAGTGGTAATTCATGCAGTCTAGCCTTTCTAAGGTCTGGGGTTCGAGCCTGACAGGCATATTTTATTTGTCTGATGAGCAGACTACAGGCCTTGTCATACAGAGTGACTAAGGCACTTTTAAGCAGTTGTAAGCGAGTTTGCATGATGCTTAGCTACACTTATCTACGCTTAGCTAAGTGCACACAAGTGCACACCCACTGAATACTGCTTAAAAGTGCTTACTCCCGCTAACACCCGCGCTAATTTCTTTTAAAGAATAGAAAATGGGGAAATAGGAAAGTGGTGAAAAAGGGGGCACAAAGAGGGTAGGACAGTAGGAAAACAAGCTCGGGATGTGCAGGAAGGATGTAGGGAAGGCCCATAGCTGCCCAATTCTTTACCAGCAACAGCTGTGCATATGTTAGAAATTTAGAGTGAGATTTGACACCTTCCACCCCTGAGAGAGGGGTGAGGACAACAAAATATGTTGTACAGCCAATTGTAATTATTAGTTTACATGTCCAGCAGACATGTGTGCGAAATGGGCAGCTATGTATAGGGCGTAATTTTTTTGTGGGAACAGAGTGCACTTTTTTTTTTTTTCAGGTGAGAGTGGAATGTGAGGTACAGGAAGTAGGTATATTTGGGGAGGTAGGTAGGGGAGGTTAACAGACAAGACAAACAAGATGCATACAGGGGCAGAGTATGACACATGTGGGGGGTAAACACAATTGACGGGGACGGATGTTTGGATATCGCAAGCCCATGAGCCCACAGATGGCAACAGTGGAATTGAGATCCCCACCCATGGGCAGTTACCACTGTGCCTTCACAGCCCAGGCCGGGGCTGTGCTGGGGGCTGGATAGGATGGGCAGGCATACCCGTGAGTTGCTGGCATAGGGGATCAGTCATGGAATGCCTGATCTCACTACGCACCACAGACTGGACCCTTTGGAGGGTGAGTGGAGGCTCTCCTCCGGCCACGCTTGCAGATGGGGGATGAGCCCCATCCCCTGCAGCACTTCCACCTGAAGGTGGCACAGGGCCACCGGAGGAGGAGGCCCCGGCCTGGGCACTGGTGCCAGGTGCACTCACCAGCTGAGGTGGGAGAGGTGGGTCTGCTGGAACCCGCCTTCCCTGTTGTCCTATGTTTAGCAGTATTTTATGGCATTTTGGGTTAGTAACAAACAACACCATTCAAAATTAGTTGTAACAGCATGCATTAGTATTCCCATTAACCAAACACACATGAATTCTGAACATTGAGCAGCAAGCATAACACATGCATATTTAGAACAACAGTGGACATTCCAACAGCATGCAGGGTTGATTGGTGGCAACAGGCCATCAGGTTTGGATATGTGAACAGGGCACATGCATCAACATACATGCAGATATGTATAAACCAACAGGACAAATGTCCATGGGAATTAATTGTGAATACACATACCTAGTTTGGTGTGGAATAGCATAATTTGTAAAAATAGGGTAGGGTGGAGAAATATTACATTAACAACTTAAACTACCTATACATATACTGTACATTCCTAGTAGATGCAGATATATATCCCCTACATGTATTAGTACAGTTTCCTGTATGTAACCTTAGGAATATTGGTGATGGGGATGTTACTGCTACATTAATATACATTCCATTTGTATTCATATATGTTCATATCTGGCTGTGTTCAGGTAAAGCATCCTGCTACATTTGATTTATGTGGGTCTGGACAACTGTGGATGTTCAGCATTTCATACAACCATACTATCTCCATAATGCAAGGGTACAGTAACATATCCAAATTGTGGGACGGACACAGTCCAGGTTCTGTACTTTATTAAAGACATTTCACTCTTTGGTTGTGGCTGTCTCATTCATTTCATTATGTAGTGAATGCAATATACCTTTATTCCAGACTTATTACAGCTTTCTTGGTAGCTTCAAACTCTTTCTCACACTCTCACTTATTTTATATTTATATTTCAGGATGGTACTTAATTCTAGACTTTATTAACATTTATTACTGGGTTACAACAATCCTTTCCAGTTGACTCACTTATTTCATATGGCAGAATTTACAAGGATGTATTCGACACTTGTCTGTCCTTTGCTGATTGATTACAACACTCATTTTCAGGCTGAAGCAGTTATCTGATATTACAATACAGGTGGAAACTCTATTTGAGACTTGTTTAATCTTTATTAATGGATTGCAATACTCTTTTTCAGGCTGCATCACTTATCTAATCTTACAATACTAGCAGAATCTTTCTTCTAGGCTTATTTGATCTTTATTACTGGGTTACAACACTGAACTTTTTTACAGGCTGTCTCACTTATATTCTATAACAATACCAGCAGAATAATTACTAACCTGCCTGGTGGCACAACCTTGCCAGCCTATCAGCATAGGCTTGCCGATTCGCGGAACAAACACCTGCAGCTGTAATATAAATGAAGGAATATTGGAACATACCTATCTATACTATAGGCTAGGATAGCATTTCTTATATACTTAATTACATGGATACTTACTCAGTAGTGGGGCATTGGGCATTTGACGGGCCTCCTGGATCCATCGGTTCAGTTGGTTCTCCTTTCATCGCTTCAGGTCCGCATGGTGGTGACGGACCTGTTCACCAGTCCTCGGAATGCCTGTGGCACTGGTGAGATCATGTGCCAACCGGTTCCACGCCTCTGCCTTGTACGCTCCCCATTGAACCTGGCCCTGCATGAGTTGGCCTTCATGATGATGGACTAGGAGCCAAACCATATATTTTGACTCCTCAATGCCCCACCTTTGTGCTCTAAAGCGATTTCCCTCTCCTGCACCTGCCATCCTGACTGCAAATGGGTACCACAATCAGTTATGGTGTGTATTCCCACCTATGGGGCTTATATATGCTGGTTTTCCCACACTTATTTGTGATTGGCCGTTTTAGATATTTATCAGCTTACAGCAAACCTGCTTTGTCATGGTTATATTTTCATTCATTCCTATATGTATGGTAATACTGTATTTTTAAGTACGACTTTCATGGCTTAGTGGTTCAGTACTTTGACTATGGTGCACAGCGTCCTGGGTTTGACCCTTGGCATTGCTTTTTTATTTTACTACTGTCTTGACAGGCTAGGAGGTGTGTCTGTGTAAAGGCAACTTTGCTACAGGTTGCTCAACGTTGCCCGATGGTAAGCTGGTTGGCGCGCTGTGCAGCTCCGTGCAAATGGCTTACACTGGGTAACGTGTTATTTAGCTATACGCAGTCATATTAAGCTAGGTGAAGCACTGCTGAGCTTCGGGCACTCATATTAAGCTTGTTAAAGCGCTGCTCAGCTACGGGCACTCATATTAAGCTTGTTAAAGCGCTGCTCAGCTACGGGCACTCATATTAAGCTTGCTAAAGCGCTACTCAGCTATGGGCACTCATATTAAGCTTGTTAAAGGGCTGCTAAGCTATGGGCAATTATGTTCCTTTTTTATATATTATATCGGTTTTATTCACATATACATGGGCCATTTCATTACATTTTACTTAAATTATAGTTATATATGTCGGGGAATTGTTTCATACTTATTTAAATAAAAAAATGGAGAATGATGTAGTGGGGCTTGAACTGTGACTACCTCCTCTTTGGCCGACGTCTCTACCGCTATGCTATTGCTACTTGGCTTAATTTGCATATGTAGATGTTATATGCTTTTCAATGTCTGCTAACTGTGGCTGAGCGATGGGCATACCCATGCAAACGAGCGCAAATGCGGGCAAACATATTGGAAATTATAAAAAAAATGAAACTGTTATTTTTACATTTTATACATTTTCAGTAGGGTTTAGTCTGTGGAGATGTGTGGTGTTGTGTTCCTTGACATTTCAGTGGACTCGCTCTTGGGTGTTTACAATCAAGACTCTGACTCTTCTGGGGGCGTGTCCCTTTGCAGTACTCGGCAATCGGACATGCCCCCTACTTTCCTACATGGACCGTGTTAGACTAAGGTATGATTCAGCATGCCCTCATGAATATGCATGGCATGCTGACTTCATACCGTTCAACTGCAGCTTCCGTGTAAGACTTATTGAATCTGGGGGACTCTATCTTTAAGTATATAAAATGGAAAAATGTTGGATAGAAGATACAAATATTTGTAAATGGTGGATAGAAGACAGAAATATTTGTAAATGAAAGAGCATGGCAATTTCACACATAGACAAGTCACCATTAGTACTGTATGATAATAAAATTCCCATTTATGTAGGTAAGCTAAGAAAATGCAAATAATTATTTGAGACATATATGATGAAAGTAAATTGCATTGTAGTGGGTCTGCAGTGAAATGTAATTGTTAAAGTACTCTGTTACAAATCAGGAAACCATACTTTGTGATCCTGGAGCAAGCCTCTTTCAAGTTCTATGTCTCCAAGTCAGAGCTAAAGAAAAGCTTCATTATAATATGACTAGCAAATCTGAAAATGTCTTCCTTCCTGCTAAAATCTCATTTTAGGAGAAGAAATTGCAAATGGGTTAACTGCATGTCTGATGTAATTGCTTGCAAATTAGGTTCATAGTTTGGAATGCGAAATGAACAAGTTAATCGGTTATATTTTAATAGAATTTTGCTACGTTGTCAGATCAGTGTAAAGTGAATGAGAAATACCAGTACATGTGCACTTAATGGCCAGAAGTACAACTACATCATAACTGCATTTATTAAAAGCTGTTGATTTAATACAATGACTGCACAAAGCATACATAAGGCAAGACTCTTAACTGACCACAGAGTATATTTCTACAGGAAGTAATTTCAACTTAGGTGAGGATGTTTTCAACTTAGTGGTTTCACATTCAATACATCTTGTACCGCAGAACAGAAAAAGTAAAACATACAGCTTAAATGCAAGGAAATTGTCATAATTAGCGCGTACCATATAACTATTAATTCTTATGATTTCAAAAGAAGTGGTTGAAACTGACATAACATGTATATTTAAGTAATAATTAATACCAGTTGTCTTAAAAATGTCTTATGTGTGTTAAAGTAATAAAACATGAATACTGTATTAAGACAAGAGCATTTCTGAATGAAAGGTATATGAAAGTTCAGCATTATTATTGCAGTTATTAATATTGTTGCCATTCTTTCTAGTCTATTTTATTACTGTGAGGATATTTCTGAGAATAAAAAGAAACAAGTGAAAAATAGAGGAGTAATATTATTGATTTTATGAGGTAATTACTTTGCAACATATGTTGTTTCCAGAAGCATAGTTGGTCTTAGACAGCACTGAACCCTGTTGCTGATATGAAGCCCCAACCACAAGTTATTTTGTTTTGATATTTTGCTATACTTATCAAATCATCATAAGCTAGTGTCGATGTACTGTATAAGAACAACAGTCTTGTACAAATATCAAGTCAGGTGAGTAATAATAACTCTGATAGGATGAAATCCCTCAATTTTTAGCTCATAAACCTAAACATCTTAACCCTACAAAACAAAAGGCTATTTGGCCTAAGAAACTTAAAACAAATCTGTCAAGTCTCTTAATATTACTGTTCTTCGTGGCACACCAATTGAAATAATCACTTTCTTCAAGTACCTTATTCTATGGCTTGACACCCTTGTTCAAAAAAACAGACAAAAATTAACTCACTTCTCTGCTGGGTAAGAAAATCTCACCCTGTCCCTCTAAGGAAGCCAGAGTAGTAATAAGCAAATGATCCCTTGTGGTCCAGCTTGAATATAGACTTCCTATTACACCCACTGCCAACAACAAAAACGTTTCCACTCTTCAGACTACTCTAACACCAACTCCTCCTCTCATATGCGCCACTGTCTGACATTCAAAAAACAAAATGGTTCTCTTAGTGCAGTACAGAATAGGCTCTGTCATTTTCTATCTCATTCCCACTCCTGGCAGCCAAAGTATTTACCAAATACACACACAACAAACTCAGGCAACTCTCCCAGCTAACCGCCTTACTCCAAGCCCTCAAAATAGACAAATCACATTGCACCAATCGCTGTTTCTTCATCCTTATATCAAAACTATGGGAAACCTGACCCCCACTTAAAGGAACCACAATCACTCTTCCCCACTTTCAGAGCACAACTTAAAAGCATTCCTCCATACCATATCTGACTGTACTCGAGCCATTGCAGATATTATTACCTAAACACCATCTCTTCTTCTTTCTTCTCTGGCTGTATCATCTACTAACACCCCTAACCTCTAGGTCCCCCCACCCTTTCCATCCCTCAGTTCTGTTCAACATACAGCATTTCTACTATGATGAAAACGTGATATGCAAATACACTACATGTCATAACTGCTTGGTACTATAACTGCTGACTTCAGTCAGTATAGCTTCTCTTCTCTTCTTTGTATTACTATTCAGCAGCAATTTATTGATGTTATACTGTTTACTTCTACCTTTGCACTGTTTTTTTCATTGTGAAATATTTCACGCAGGCAGTACTTACAAATGATTAGTTGTGATCAGTGTATTACCTGGTAAATGAATATAAAATAAAAATGAAGAACCATAAGAACTTGCACTACTACTTCTTTAAAATGTAAAGATATCTCTAGTTACTGTGATAGACTTAATTATGTAGGCATCTGTTTTGTAGCAGGCTTTATGTGTTCATTAAATGTTTTACCACTGACATGGTCCCCTTCACTAAGTTAAATTCTGCTGGCATTCTCTACAGTAAAGATAATGTGTACACCATAATCAGTTAAATGGTTGTCTCCCTTGAAAGTGGATTTCCATCATCACTGCAGAAGATAGCATGCCATTTTTCTAATCTCCCTCATACTTGCTCACATCACATCGAAGCAATGCTTGGATAAAATTGTATGACTCAAGGTGCTGATATTAGAAA